>NW_026860998.1:0-22909 GCF_026571515.1 Ruditapes philippinarum
TTGTGACATTTGATTACGGTAACAATGGATCACCACTAAGGTAGCTTATGGTCTTTTCCCCTTTTATACAAATTGAAATTTGTGATACGATACGATATTGTGTTACATATTTCCATTTAAAATATTGCTGCATTGAAAATTTCTGCAAGCTTCAAGTAAAACGGAAAAGACAAGCAATGAAAAGTTATGTACCATTTGAAACGGCAAATGTTTGCCTGGAATATGGTATATATGCGATATATGCCGAAACCACATATTACCGTCACCAAACCGTGTCTTCACCCACCTTGTATATTTACATAATTTACTTTAAAAAGCTGCAAATGATGTCATACAAAATAAAAGTCATTACGATTATAATACTTGTTTTATATCCTACCGTAAGTAGTGATTCTTTCCGAAGATACCCTACACCATCACCGTTGTAAAGATATGCTTTGTGAACGGAAATTAGGCCAAAAATGCCTGCTAGTGCACCCTGAAAGTATAAACAAGTAAGATATACATCCGTTAAAACCGTCACCGTCAGTATTCGACACACTTGTTTATCTTCAAGCGGCGAGATAAATTGTTTATCCTAGTCACATACCAGCATTTGGACGTGTTTCATATCAGTTCAAACCTTTAAAAGTAGCCAACTTTTTTCTATGTAGACTGCATGTTCTATCTATCTTTTAAATCATTGCATATTTAATATGCCAGAAAACCTTTCTTAATTTGACTGTCTTTACTGAAACCTTTACAATACTTCGGAAACTAAATCAGTCTGAACGCTCTAAAACCGAGTCTGCAACCTTTTTAGTTTTGCCGCGTTGGGCTTTCTTTAGGGATTCTTATTTCACTTTATTTTTTCGCCACATCAGCGTTGTTTGTACCGTGTGGAGGCTGTAAAAAGTCGCCCCTTACATTCATTCAGGGATGTCATATTTCCTATCCTTAAAGATCGTTTAGCACGATATTATTGTTGTGCTTGTTGTATTTTAGTTCTTTCTATTCGGCATATTTCTTGTTGGGTGATTCCAGTATTCCTCACTTGAATACTATCGAATCACCCTTAGGATATATGACCTGCTTTTTAAAATTGTCTTTTGACGTTATATCTGTGATATGCAGACTTCATAACCTCCGATCCCCTTTTGAAATTCCATTTAATTTACACATTGTTCCGCCCACTGTTTTATCGTTTAGGGCACGCGCATTATTTTAATTTGGTACCATATGCCGCTTTTCATGGAATGGCACTAACGTGTCACATTGAAGGTTCCATGATAACTGCCATATGAACACATCTGCGGATGTTTCAAAATTCTAAATTTAACCAGTTCATATTAAATGTTGAATACTGCTTAAGCCGGCACTAGAGGGCGTGGACGGTAGTTTGCACTTGACAGTACCGTCCATGAACATGCTCAATCAATCCGAGCCTGCAATCTTTTTAGTTTTGACGCGTTGGTTTTTTTTAGGGATTCTTATTTCACTTTATTTTGGCTGAACAAGAAATGTTTCACGTATGTAAAATATAAAGAAATATAATCTTTTACAGAAGATGACAGACTATATTATTGATACATACCGCAAATCCGCAAAGAAATCCACGAAAAATATAATATTTTCATTTTGGTTTTGGAAAAAAATGCTTTAGAGAAATCAGCTTCTTTAATGCAAATTAACTGGTTTTAAAAGAAAACATTTTGATTGTCGTTCATGAAGCTTTTCACACTTGTATGTTAAAAATATCTATCCACATTCGACAATATTTGTAAGTAAAATGTAATTCAGTATTGCATTTGTGAAGTTTTTTTTCTAACATTTTTGAAACTTGGACAATGTAATTTATATTGAATATTGTTTACCTCAAGTTCGGCAAACCTGGTCTGTTTTCTCTATATAATGGAAACTAATCTTAAAGAACGGATAAACGAAAGGGGAAAACTGCCAATAATAAAATCAACAGATCAATTTTATAAGATATATGAATCTTGCATGGAAATAAATTCATCTGAAGTGCTTTAGAGGAAATCAGGCATGTGCTTAATGAAAATATTGTTTTAAAAAGACCACATTCTGATTTGTTCGTGACAGCTTCACACTTGTAGTTAAAATGATCTCATCCCCTATTTTCATATATCTAATATACATTTTGTATTGTTGCATTGGTGTATTTTTTAAGCGAAAACATTTGAAACTTGTACTATGTAATTTTATATTCAACTATTGACCTCAAGTTCGAACAAACCTGGTCTGGTTTTCTTATATATTTAAACTGATCGAAAGTCGAATAACACCGACAGTGTGACTTTAAACCCCAATAAAAAACTACAATGTATCAACTTATACCATATTATGAACATTGGCACATGGATTATAAATGTACTGTTTACTTCTCTGTTTACAATGACTGGAATTTCAATCTAAAGTATAACTCCTAGTTCAATAAATCTTCCAATTCATTTGAATAGTTAAACGTCAGAATGATTATCCATTATTTTTTACTTCAATAGTAGATACGTATACAGACACACGCATTTTGAGTAATGCATCAATATTCCATTATGTTCTTTGTAGCATGTATTTATTTAATCGATCTGCCAATTTGGTTTTAAACTCACAGCTAAGTTTTTAACAATTTTCGATAAACTCTTATTATAATGCTGATGATTGATTACTTTAAGTTTATCCAAAAACATAGATCATAATTGACACCAAGCTTTTTTATCTTTAAATTTTCTTGAAATGCAGAGTATATCAGTGATATAAAGTTGGTTTTGAGTATAAAAGCATACATAATTTTTTGTTGATTGCGTAATAATATTTACATGTAATGGATATCTTCAAGTTTCACCAAGAATAGCATAATTTGCAGAATATTTGTGAACTCCAAGAATATATCTTCAAACTTTCATATGCAATTTGTCACAATATAGATTTTTAAATGAGTTTTCAATTACAATAATCATCTTTTTTAACACTACATGAGTAAATATTCACAGGACCCTCAACTTCACATGAATAAAAAAGAATAGGTTTTTGGCGGGGATTCATTTTATTTACACCGTCTTGTTTATAGGAACATGCTGGGGCTAAGAGCGAGGTTTGGTGCACCATTAACCGGTTTAAACTCCCCCAGAAGTATTTATGCTGCTGACCGTTCCAAGGCGGCGCCCCTCTATGTTCCTCAGATGTATGTCTATGTTGTTTTATACTGTTTTGGTGACACTTTTGTGTCTCTTGTTGTTTCTCGTCTACGGTAAGTATCTTCCCCTTTGCCCCTAGTTTTTATTTATTTTATTTATTCCCCCCCTTCCCCGGGTCTCATGTCCCCTTCCCCTGTGCCTTTTGACTTTATGGGCCTAATATTCAATCATTTATTTGTTTTCTTTAAGTTCCTTATCAGTTACTAATTATTTATTCTTATGTAGTGGTTTGCCTGCCCGTGCTTGGGATCCTCCTGGGCTCCTTGCCACTGACGCTTGTTACTGGGTCGGGTGGGGGCTGCGTTCATTGAACGCCGCCTTTCCTTGTCGATCTTGTTTATCATATTTTACAGTATGATCAAATTTTTTAAAAATGTTTTATACTACTTTTCACGGCAACAGAATATCTTGTTAGTTTAAATTAAGCTCGAATGGCACGTTTATACAGATCTTATTGACAAACAGTAAATGAGCCATTTGAACTGTATAAAATACCTAAATATATATGTTACTTGTTGCAAAAGTTTAATATGAACGTAATTATCTTTGTAGATGTCTCTCAGAACATTTAAAAATATATCCATTTATTCTAATATTATTAAACTTGACTACAAGAGTAGAGTGTAAAAAGGTATTTAGGTATATCAAAAGCCCTGGAAAAAAATCTACAAAATAGGTGTAAAGCGATTTTAAATTAGTAGTACAAATATATGATCACTAGTGCGTGCCTTTTAGCTGAAAACCTCTTTGTACATTGTGTAAAATATCATTTCCATCCAAATATAGTCTTTTATGTGAATTTGTTAAAGAATAATTCACTAACCTGGAGAAGGCATTCTTTTCCTGTTACAGTAAGCCACAAATACTTAAAAGGGGATAATGGTCCAGTTTTAAAGGTTTTTATGTACGGAGTAAGAATGGGTTTTTCCAAATACAGTATTGATTAAATTTTACAGGGTATGTAAACTTTTTGTATGCAAGTTACGTCATGTGACTTGCGAGATTTTACGATACTTTGCACTTCCGGGTGCAATTGCTAATCTATAGTGGGTAAAACTTGTATGCCACTTACACATAAAAGTATTTTATATAACGAAACGCAAATGGTTTCATTTTTAACAAGAATCAATAAAAGACACTACTGTAAGTATAATCTTCAAGTGGATGTGTCATTTCGAATTCAGTTTATCGCCAAAAATGTTATAATATACTGAAATATGTTTTAAATAGAAATTTCGGACAACGCAGATTTCGGATAGAATGTTTGAATAATGATTATCAGTGTGTTTTAGTTGAATATATTTTCTTCTAACTGAAAATAGTGTAAAGCCCAAATTGTCAAGCTGTTTAACCAATTTAAATGGCCATAAAATTTAGTGAAATATTTTGCTCGTGTAGGTATAGACTGAGTGAATGACGTCAGTATCCGATATAAGTTGTTGGAATACAAATGACATGATGTAGCTGCTGCATAATCGTTTTGGTAAGAAATACACTTAAATCTACTAAAATAATATTAATGAAAAATAAATAATATGTTATGCCCACATAAAAGATTTTATGTCATTGGACCCTATTCGTGACGTCCGGAACTTAACGATGTTAATCAGATTTTAGCTAGACGCATAAATTATGCTATTACCCAATCAGATGTTTACATTTTATCATGTGATTTTTCTAAGCCAAAAGATATGCAGATAAGCCATATCTTTGCTCATTTTTGGCGTACATTGTTTTGTTGCCAATTTTCAAAAAATAAAATAAAACCACCTCCTCCAACTCCACCACCTCTTTCAAATGTTGCCAAGATCAGGGTCCATGAAAATATGATACATGCTTTTTTACTTATTCTTGTTCTAAAATTGATCTAGTCTCTTTTGTTTTCTTGTTAATACATCAGGTCTTATGTTATAACATCTTGATACTTTGTAAGGGCGGTTTTTGCCTCCCAGTTAGTTCCTTTCGGGAACCTTTTATTAAACTATGTTACTAAATCTATTTGTGTATTTAGTATAAATAATGCTAGTTTATGGCATTTTAAATAAATGCCCGATTTTCATTAAAATCATGTGTTGTTTTCCCTTTTTTCCCTAACGAGTTCGACCTATCCTGTGATTTTAACCCTGATCTTGGACAATACATAAATATTTTTGTATAACATTATGTTCTCGTTTTTGTACATAATTACATTTTAGCTTAGTTAACAAACAGTATGGCATATGTCTATAGTTTATTTCTGTTAAATACTGATTTAAGGTATTTTTCTAAAGTAAGAGGGTATTTTTTGTAAAAAAAAATATGTTCTGTTAATGATTAATACAACTTAGTCACTATCATATTTCTATCCATTATTTGTTTGCCCTCTGTTAAAAAGTATTGATCAGTAGTCAAAGCAAATCTACATATCTAAACTAAAGTGTTTCTTCCTTTTCAACATTTTTTTCTTTCATGACAATACTGAATTTAGGTATGACATTGTACAATATTGTAGCTGACTAATTATTACTAATTTCACCTCATGATAAATTTTCTTTATATGCAGGTATGTGATTTTATGGTTGGATCTTGAGTACTTGTCATGCCTCTTTAATTATTTTGGAGTGTTCATTACCAGATAAGAAACCAGCTTGTTATACCACCGGACACGGTTGAAAGGAAATGTTCATACTCAGCCATGGATAAGACAATGGTAGAGACATGGCAGTCCATTACAAATTTTTGCCTGAGTTAAAGCCTCTTATAACTCTATGACTTAGGTTAACAGTCTGACTGAATTGTTGTATTTTAATAAAAGCTAAGATTGAAGACATTTCAAAGATGTATATAAGTGTGAAAATGTTAAACAAAATATTTACACTATTATTACATAATATGCCATTTTTTTACTTTGCATAAATTTATATTTGGCTATCTTTTACACAGATTATTTATTCTCTGCAAATGACCAATGGAATCAGACTAGATGCGAAACAAGTCAAGATAAAATTGTTATAAATAGACTTGTTAGGTTTTAAGAGTGCTAAAGAGATAAATTTGTGGCACTCAAATCTGTTATTTTTTTATTCTTATTTGAGCAAAGTCATCACGTCAACTTGATCACAGTAACTGTAAAAGTAATGTTATCTATTAACATTTTGTGTATCAGTTTTATCGATTCAATGGATTTTTATGGCACATAATGCCTCTGAAAGGCCTATATTTGTATTTCCCAAAAGCTTTTGTATTTGGTTTCGTGATACAGTTTCCAAAAAGTAACTAATTTGCAAATAACCTGAACCATCATTTGCTTCTCTTACTTTTAAGCAGCAAGTAAAGTTATTTTGAATAAGTATTTTGTATGAAAGTCTGTGTTTAAATTTTGTTACTTTTATGACAGATATTTTTATTGCACTTCTTTCTCCGGGTTATAAGCATACGATATGCCCTATAACCATTATTTTAAATATATAAGGGATTACATAAAAGCGCAAGCAAAACTACGAAAGACTGCTATAAATGTTAAAAGTGATATTTGTAAATATAGAAGTGTCTTTTGCAACTATTTTGAGGTGGTCCCATAAATGAAACAATTAATGCACACGAGTCAATTAAAGATGCATGTGTGTCTGGCAGAAAACTGACAAAAACATTCTCCAGCTTATTATTGACTAAGAATTTCAATAACCTAGATAGCCTATATTGCAGGGATACTAAAAGTGTCAAATCAAACGCTTGTAAGTTAGGCGAATAATTGCAAGATGGATACGACATCTGCTAACATCTGACCAGAAAAGAGAGCGGGTTAAATGCGCTGGAAAGTTACTAAAACTTGTTTTCTAAATATGACAGTTTTTCTAATACTGTGACTGTTGAAGAAAGCTGGTTTCACTATTTTATGCCAGTTCGCAAGTGTCGCAATAAAATTTCGGCCTCCTAATATGGCCGCCGACCATACATTGCCAAACGATTGACAGGATCTCTTTTTACTTCTTCCGGACGTGTCTTTGTATTTTGTTTCATTTGCTGTTTCGTCTGTTATATCTGAAACTCCTTCTACTGGTCTATTCCTATATGTTCATGGCCTGCCACGTCCTTCTGATAACTTTTTATTGTCATCTACCAATGTGTACTTCTATATGTTTTACTTTTTTATCATCAAGCGCATTATCCCTTATTTTTTATGCTTCTGCTGACGTGTCTCCTCTTACATCTTTCATCCTCTGAAAAGTCGCACTCTCCATTCATTGTTTCTCTCATGTCTCTCTATTGTCACGTGAGTGTTACACAATCGTTCTATGCTTTTTATATACATTATATGTATCGATTTATATCTATAGTTTTCCTCTTCCCAGTCTTGCTACTTTTTGACGTATAAAAAGTGCCAATTTCCTAATTTATAGAAATAAACTTGAGTTTTTTTTTCTTTAATTTGTAGTTGGCACTTGCACAAACCAGCACGACAATGTGATACGCTTCAATTCCCTAATAAAACCAAATGTACTGTCATTTTAAACTCTAACACTCAAGATTATGACTAATATATAAATCCGGTAACACAGTGATCTCTCGGAAGCATTAATCACAACAAAATTACAAGAGAATTGCAGACTCGGTTTGATTGAGTCTGAGTCTGTACATGAGTGATAATAAATACGTGCAACATCCCTCACGCCCCCTAGAACCGACTTGAGCGGTGCTCAATTCTAAACACCCGAAGGACCAGAAAAAATCTTTTAAAAAATACTATATCCACAACTGCATTAATTAAATGAATAGAGAAAATCGGAATCCCTAAAGAACGCACCAAACGGTAAAATCGAAAATGTTTCAGGCTTGGTTTGTTAAGGTCTGTTCATGAACGACAATGTTTTATGGCTTAATGCTTGATTAACTTTACAATGGAACTTATAACAGCAAATGAATGAACCGAACCGATATCAATCCATACAAAATACAAAAAAACACATATACACATCCAAATGGCAACCACGTTTGAATACACAACGAATGATTTCATGTGGTCCTTTCTTTGGAGAAGAAGTTCTTCTCCATGCTTGAACAGATTATAACTGACTGATCAAACATAAATATATAAATGCATGCGAGAATAAAATCAAACAAGGTCGACAGGGTAGTCTTTCTTAAAAAAAAACAATAACCAGAAAATCAATTGGTTAAAACTGAATAGAAATTGCATAAACAACAATGTTTAATTTATAGATTTAATTAACAGGTAACAAAGAAAACAATGATATCAATGTTTTGGTAAATATACTGATCATATTTGCAACAGATAAAATAAAATAACATGCAAAGTCATATCACAGGATAAATAATGTGTGAAAACTTGTTATATTTAAATAACATAAACAAAGTTAAACAATGATAAATATAAAAATATATCAGAAACAGTCCCACGATGTCGTGATTGTTTCTTGATGTTATATTTTACAAAGGTTTAAAATAGACATTCTCCCGAACTGCTTCATCAGACAAAAATACATAAAAGTGTTTCCAATTCTATACTTTCGACTGATATTTTTAGTTTTTCATTACCTAGGAACTGATCATAAAATCTTAATATTTCTTATGAATTGCCTTAATCTGAAGGCATAGTTTTATCTTGAAAATTGCTCGTATCAACTGACATGACACATCAAAATATTGAGACAAACCCGTCTTGCTTTGATTCGTTATGCATTTTTGTTTTGAAAAACATTTTTTGAAACAAGTTTTACAATAATTTAAACGGCAACATCAATATTAACATCAATATTATGTAACTGTGGTTTATCTACCAGTCAATTTCTAATATGATATAACAGCGATGAAAGGGCACTATGAATGAAACAAAAATTAAATACTTCAAATAAAATTTAAAGTAACACATGTTATATTGATTATATGTGTGGCATGATATAAGATGAATTTGTTTCGCGACCATGTGTGTTACTTCCAAAAGAGCAAAAATAAAGTGACGTTGTTATATCCAGTATTTTATAGACAAAAATGTTATAAATGTTTTGTCCACTAATAAATATTTGGTTCCTTTCGGGGAAAAATATGTTTAATCACTAAAAACTTCTACAAATAGTTTAGCACTTTTCAATATTTCAATGACAGTTTCAATGTTCCACTATTTAAGTTATGGCTAGTATGAATATGGCGGTGGTGGCGCTGTCGGAACAGAAGTTTGTTGGACACCATATTGTGTGGGATTCTGTCCAATGCCGAAAGATGGTGGAGCCGGAGCATACGGTGGGGGATTTGAACCTGGGTTATAACCTCCAGAGGTGTAAACTTGTTGTTGAGCGTACGGAGACTGGCCCTGATAATACTGGGTTCCTCCGACCGTGTTTGGGTAATTAGCATGATTAACTCTCTGATTGTAGCCTTGGTTGTGACAGCATGTGCCCATGGTCATAAATGACAGGAGTGTAACTAGTAGCAGAAGAACAATTCCTGATAAAATACATGCTGATAATATGACGTGCGTTTTATGCCCGTCATTGTCTTCATCATCATCGTTTACCAGAAATAATATATTCATCAAGATTCCAGAGATGGACATGAAAAACAAAATGTAGCCAAAGATCATTTGTAAACATGCCTGAAAATATACGAGAAAAACGTATTAATAAAGTAAACACTAGTGACTACTATTTTGCGATAATATTTTATATTATCAGAGGCGTCAGAACATATATTTTAACAATTTTGAGACTAATTCAATACAAACGTTATTCAAACATTGAATTCCATTTTTATTCTGTGGCAACTTCAAAAGACTAATAATGCAAATCAATTGCAAGGTCAAAATTCGAATAACTCTTTTAACTATTGCATTTCGGGCAATTTAATAAATATGCTTATAATCAGGGCGGGTGATGACATGACGTTTGATTACGGTAAAATTGGATCACCGCTTAATTAGCTCATGTTCTTTCTCCCTATATGGGGCGTCCGTGGCCGAGTGGTTAAGGTCGTTGACTTCAAATCACTTGCCCCTCACCGCTGTGGGTTCGAATCCCGACTGGGACTTTGCATTCTTTCATGTGAGGAAGCTATCCAGCTAGCTTACGGAACTTCGGTGGTTCTACTCAGGTGCCCGTTCGTGCCTGAAATAATGCACGGAAGGGCACGTGAGGTCTTCCTCCACCAGTAAAGCTGGAACGTCGCGATATGACCTATACTGTGTCGATGTGACGTAAAACCCAAAACAAACAAACAAATTCTCCCTATATGCAAGCAGAAATTTATGACACACTGTTACTACATATTTTTTTTATCAAAAATATTGCTGCATTGAAAATATCTGCAAGCATAAAGGAAATATTAAAGGACCTACTACCATTGAAAACGGCAAATGTTTGCCTGGAATGTTGTCTTTGCGATATATGCCGAAACCCAATGCTACCGTAAATAAACTGTGTATTCATCCACCCTGTATACTTCCATAATTTACTACAAAAAAGTGAAATGATGTCATAAAAAACAACGCCTTTGCACTATAATACAAGTTTTATAACTTACGGTACATTGTAATTCTTTCCGAAGATGCACGACATCGTCACCGTTGTAAGCAGATGCTTTGTAAATGGAGAATATGCCACAACAGCCTGCTAGTGCACCCTGAAAGTATGAAATAGTAAGATATACTTCCATTGAAATCGTCACCGTCAATATTCGACATAAGGACTTCCAAAGTGAAGTGTTGCGTACATACTTCATCAGTCTGGTCTAATCTCTATAAGGTCATATTACCGAGTGCTTCTCGTAAATTATATGTCATTCATGCCGCACATAATACTCTCTCCAAGTGTCCAGTTTATAATAGATCTATGTAGACTCGATGTTCTGATCTTATCTTTAGAATTATTGTAATTAATTAATTTTCCAGAAACGTTTGCTTCAGACGATTGTCTTCACTGAACAATACTTTAGAAACTATCGGTAACGGACGTTGGCTGAACAAGAGATTTTTCACAATATAAAGAAATACCATCTATTACAGAAGATGACAGACTATATTAATGACACATACCGTAATTCCGCATGTAAATCCACCAATAAAGTAGTTATTAAAAAAATCTTCTTGTTTCGTCACTGCTATTACGGCGCAAACAAATATACCAACACCTAGAAAAACTTGTGCTCCAGAAATGAACTTCAATTTCTCAATACTCGATTCGCGCACAGACTTCTCTAAAATGTCAAAGAAAAATGCTTTTCAAAGAAAAAAATGGATACACGTTCATGAGACATTTGAATTTCAGAGACACTTGATATGCTTAAATATTTGTATACTCATTTGAAACAATCATGTGTAAGTTGGGTCGGGCTTAAATTCCATTTTGGAAGGTGCCGCTATTTGAGATCATAAAATTTGTTTCAACAGCTTCTTAAATCATATTAAGTTCGTGCATTGAATTCTTTGAAAGTTACTATCAAGCTAAGGGACGGGATATCACTGACTCTGTTAAGATAATAATCTAAGATGAATTCTTGTAGAGAAATAAAAGACTTTGTCTAATATCAGACTGAGACGTTTATGAAGAAGAATATAGATGCATGTTCATAAAAAAGAATTCATTTTAAAGTACATGTACTTCTATATGAAATCGAGCATGTGGAAATTTTATAAGTTCAAAGAAAATATTGTTTAAAAAAAGGACATATTCTTATTTGTGTGTGAAAGCTTAAAATGATTTCATCCCCTTATTTTATATATTTAATACACATTATGTATTGTTACATTGATGTATTTTTAAAGCGAAAACATTTGAGACTTGTACATTATGGAATTGTAAATTTTAAATTTGACCTCAAGTTCGAACAAACCTGATCTGTGATTTCTTATACTGCTCGGAAGTCGAATAAAAGCAACAGTGTGATTAAAAACCCCAATTATAACCATCATCTTATACCATGCTATTATTGACACCGCGGCGCATGGATAATAAATTTGGTTTTAACTTCTCTGTTAACAATAACTGGAATTTCAATCTTAAGTATTAATACAAATCCAAGTTCAATACATCCTCCAATTTATTTGAATAGTTAACCATCAATTTTTATATCAATAGAAGATACATAAACATCCATTCATCTAAAGTGAATAAAAAAGATTACATGTACATGTGATATCGATTTAATCAAAATCAAAGCAAACAATTGAAAGAAAAAATATGTGAATTTGTTAAACAAATAATTTACTAACCTGGAGAAAACATTCTTTTTTTCCGTTGCAGTAAGCCACCAATATTTAAATGACGATAAGGAATATTTACTAATAATCCAGTTTTAAAGGTTTTTATGTACCGAGATAGAACGGGTATTTCAAAATACAGTATTGATATTGATTAAATTTTACCTATTGGCCGTACCGAACTTAGAGATCGATAAATTACAAGCGTACCCACACAGTATACGTGAAAAAAAAAACAAATGTAAACATTACGTGTGCCTTTTAAGATTAAAGACTATATATGAATTTAGTATGAGTAATAAATTGGCATGTTTAAATGTAATATGCGATCTTTTATGTCGTTTTAAAAAGTAAAGATACTCGTTATTCATATAAACACTGTCGTGTAAGCTTTGGCTGAAAATTTTAAAAACAGCTTTATTTTTTAATTGAATAATTCTTCAGGTTAAAGACCGCCGGCTTATTATGTCCCCGGCGCTTTCCTGAATGTGAGAAAATGTAAAGAATCATTGCTCATGACTGAAAGTATGCACTTATAGTCCCTTTACCAAAACAATGTTGATGTGACGTACAAAACAAACAAAAATGCTGTAAGTCAAACACGATAACGTTTACATTATTCGGTCGTACCAGTATGATATAATGAGTTGTGCAGGTTATTCAATTATTACATATTGCATTTTTATGGCAATAATAGAAGAATAAAACTTGGTATGAAAATGTAAACCTGAGTAGCGTAGTGCTTAGACAGTTCACGTTATGAGCATGTTTATTTTTCGAGTTCAAATCTGCAATTGTGTGCATCTATTTTTTGAGTGTGGTTTTACTTACAGAATATATTTTTATAGTTTGTCACGTAAGTTTTGATTTTCTCTATTTTGAATCTGTAATTATTAATGTTTTGCACAATTGAATGTTAAACTAATAACAGTTAAGCAAAATTGAATGTATTTGATTTTTTCATTGAACACATTGAATAGTATTATTGATTTCATTCTATTTGAAATTCTGAATTCCATTCGCTATATTTTTAACAATTTTGGCTCATTTGTATATATCTATTTTCTTCCATTGCTTTTTATGCATTCAATTGATTATCATTCTGATTATTGGCTGTGATGACTTTACCTCAGTCTGTTGAATGCAATCGAATCTATGTAAAACTTAATGTTTTCAAATAATTATGTGTGTATGAAGCATAGCAAAAATAGAAGGGCAATCTAATCAGGGACATAACTGGAAAAAGGAGGGGCAATAATTAAAAGGAAAACCAGAGCTGTATTGAATAGAAAAAGGTCATCATAACCAGGAAAGAAAGAGTAATCATAACTAGAATGTTTCTAAACGAAACAGATGCCCCTTTATATATGTTAGAATTCTGAATAATATGAATAAAGATGTTATAAAAGGACATCATACAGTTGGTATTTGACAAACTTTTTTTCAAATAAAAGACCTTTTTAAATTAACATGACAGATGACAATTCATAAAACAGTTTTTCAATATTCACAAGTCCTTAGAATGACAGAGCACACATCTGGAAAACGGAATGTTCAGTAAGCATAACTTTTTTAAAAAGTAAAAATAAGAATCCGTAAAAATGTTGCAGGCTCGGTTTGATTGAGCCTGTTCATGGAAGGTACTGGAAAGTGCAATTAAGTTACCGTCCACGCCCCCTAGCACCGGCTTAAGCAGAATTCAACATTTAAACATGAAATGGCAAAATTTTGAATTTAAAAACATCCGCAGATGTGTTCATACGGCGGTTATCATGGAACCTTCAATGTGACACTTCCGTGCCATTCCATGAAAAGCGGCGTATGGTCCCAAAGTAATAGAAAACGTGTGCCCTAATCCAAAAAACAATTAGCGAAACTAAACAAAATGGAATAGCCTTCATATCACAAATAAGACGTCAAATGACAGTTTAAAGCAGGCAACATGTCTTAAAGGCGATTCAAGATTATTTAAGTAGGAACTCATTATGCTAAACACTTGTTTAACAGACTTCCTTGATACATACCAGACACGATTTTCTGTTAACCTTTGACCTCTAGTAAGACCTCGACATTGGAGTTAGTGCTCTTGAGCATGACATTCATTAATTATGCTTAACATTTTGCTAAATTGTTTCAAAATCACTAGATGCATAACTGAGTTATAGGCAGGCATGATTTTCTATTTGCTGACCTTTGATCTCAAAATGTGATCTTGACCTGGAAGCTAGGGGTCTAGGTCATTTGCAAGACACACTGCCTTATAATGCTAGAATTTATAGGTCGAACAAGATGCTGACCTTTGAACACACAAATGCACAGAGGGACAGACAGGGGTAACACTAAGGCCTCTTGCCATTATCATGACAGGGACATATAAAATGGGTACTCACGACTAGTATAGAAATAACTTTAAGGGAAATACAGTTTCAGCATAGCTGGAAAAGAAAGGACACTCATGGCTGGAAAAGAAAGGACAATCATGGCAGGAAAAGAAATGACAATCATGGCAGGAAAAGAAAGGAAAATCATGGACAATCATCACAGGAAAAGAAAGAGCAATCATGGATAAAAAAAAGAAAAGAAAGGGCAATCAAGACTGGAAAAGAAAGGACAATCATGGCTGGAAAAGAATGGACAATCATGGCTGGAAAAGAAAGGACAATCATGACTGGAAAAGAAAAGACTATAATAACTGGGGAAAAGACAAGACTATAATAACTGGGGGACGGCAATCATGATTAAGAAAGAAAGGATTATTTAAACTCTAAATATTTATGACTAATCTACTCTTTTATTCAGTAAAAAAGCGTAACAGTATAATAAATAATTGTATATAGCATATAAAATTCTATTATTGTAAAGGAAAATTTACAAATCATATAATTTTGTTTTAAATGTTTTATCCATTCAAATACTACAACAAAGAGTTTATCCCTGTAAATACCAAAACATAGATTTTATCCATTTAAATGCCAAATCTTTGATTTTCTAACACATCTGATATCAATCATTCAATCTATTTTAATTTTCTGATCAATTTAAGACGTCTGCAAATGAACTAATATTCTAAAGTTACTAACTTATTTAAATAATAAAATGAAAAAGGGGCAGTAACTCTGATTGCATTCAGTTGTATACATGAAAAATAATAAGAATTATTTTAATACACACTGAAGTGACACAGTATTTCATATCCTATTAAAAGTTATGTTAATGTTGATGTTTGCTTACAACATTTGAAAACACAATCTTATCTTGTTATTTTACTACTGATTTGTAAATTTCAATAAAGATCTACTAATACAACTTATTAATTTTTAAGCAGTTGCTCTCAAACAATTAAACATATCACTATCATATCCCAATATGTATTTATTATCTCAACATAAGATAGTAAGACTGTTTTCACCACTTGATATTGATTATATGGGAACAAAATAATAAAAGCCTGCCTATATTAACAAAACAGAAACTATTTGTTTAAACAAGTCTTTTTGTGCAGAGTGTTGATATAGAATCTATACAATCAATTTAAATCCATTTATAAATAAATTTGATTCGATAAAAGTTTGATGTATATTCAATACATTCTGTCATTTGTTTAAGTTATCAATACATAAAAAGTTCAATTTATTGTAAAATTTTAAATAAAACTGTCAGATATTTTAATCATTTTATTGGAAGTGAATATAAATGGGTTACATGAGCAAATAATAGAAAACAAATTGCTATGCATTAATCATGGAATGTTTTTGTTAAATAATAAAAGCACCTAATGTTCAATCTCAGATACATGTAAGCTTTCTTGTTAAGATATAGCAAATTTATACACTTCTCTGCTAGTAATGCATGAACAATGATAAACAGTTATCAGAATATGTGTTACTTTGGATATGTGTATAATAAAAATGAATATCTACAAAATAATCATAATGACCATAACACAAGAATTATAAGTAAATATAAACTTAAAAAGGAAAAATAGTAAATGATAATATAATTATAATAATTGTCTGAGAATAACTAAAAGTAAAAATAAAATAATTATCAACTATATTAAAATACTTGAAAAAAATAGTTAAAGTTACTGTAATATATATTGTTAAAATTACTTTACATAACATAAAAAAAATACATGAGTACATAACTTAAAATAACATGAACATGTGTATATATAGTATATAATAAAATCAACATAATCTTAACACAGATCTCTGATATGTTAACTATTTACCTGTGGATTTTTTCTGGCTTATCTTTATGGTTAACAAATATGTTTACAAACAGGTTTGACTGTACATAGCTACACCTATTTTTTCTGGTAATGGTATGTTTTTATTTTGTCCAATATATATATAAACACAAATTTTAAATGTGTCTGTAACAAAGATTTTAAATGTTTTTATAAAATCAAATCTACAACTTTTGTTCAAATTAAAAAAAGAATAAAATAAAAAAATCTCTATGATAATACCTTATTGGCATGTTACATATGAATGCACACCTAATTTCATTACTGTAAAGTCAACCTCTGACAACAGTTGTCATGGGAACCAATTCTTTGTCACAGTCATCTACAGTGTTGTGTTTATTAGTTTGAAAACCTGTCAGTAATCAACATGAATCCCCCCACAAAGCTGGATTTTTTTCTGACATATTTGCATCTTAGTGCTACATATTTGAAATGCTCTTAGGACTCATTTAAAAACAACATAATATAAAAATATTCCAAATGTGATTATCACCGTCTATTGTCTATTAAATGATTGTGAACCGATATGAAAAATTGAACTAAATAATATCTGTATGTTAATGCCCATTTTGACATTTAGCCATGATAAATTCACCAATAAACAATAGTCACTTGTCTATCTTATACTAAATACTTTACAAAAATATACAAAGGCATGACAAAGCTATAAAAATATAACATTTAATACCGGTATAATTAAAAATAGCTGCTTTGCAACAAATATTTCTTTACAATACAGAAATACAAAACATATAAACACAGTACTGCTATATGTATTTTTTTTTATTAAAGAGATACAATAATTTTCCCACATGTGATTTTAAGCAGGTTAATCACTAATAGTGTTGTGCTAGAAAAGTATATTAATGATATATATCTTGTGTTCATTGCAAAACTGTTGTAAGTCCTTTATTTCAGTTTTACAGTCAAAGACAACCCTCGATATATACAAGTTAAAAATGATTTGAACACACGAATAATGCCCGTAGTCCGACAATGTGGTGTGTATGTACGAGGTACGTTCGAAATGTTTGTGGAATGTTGCTGTCACTCTTTCCTTGGTTCATAAAAAAGAACTTTGATTGATATGAATAGAAATAGTGTCTTTATTCCTGAACATGAGTTTTAATTTTATCATATGCTTTCATTTCCTTCATGAACTATGTGCACCTTAATTACCATGACAATGCAACATCTGCCTACGCCAACATGTTCATACAACATTAATTTAAACCATTGTCAAATAAAATGAAACTGTCATTTTAAGATGAATATTCAGGAAAATTACTGATCTTTTGATTGTTTTTTAAATATGTAATAGTATCTGTCAGGCTGTATCATTTCATTTGATCAACAATCATTTACAGCAAAACCATACCCTTTATCTTGGAACATAATAACATGTATATTCATAAATATTAAATGTATATATTTGTTTATTGTTCCAGAAACAAATCCAGTCTTATAAAAGTCATTAAATCTGAAAAATTGATATAAAATATACATAACTTAGCAGTTCTACAGTATTAAAATTGTTTTTAAGAACTTTCATAGGTCATTTTTAAAATTTGATATCCATATCACCCTCAAATGGCAACTAAGGTTCATACTAGGCCACTTAAACATGCCCAAAATCTCTAATAATAGACAAACATAAAAACAAAAGCAAAACATAAAGATCTAGATCTATAACAGAGACAAATACCAAAATAATAATGAAAATGTCATAGTGACTATTTTCTGTATGATATGTATGTAACAGATAAGTTATTTATATACCAATTAACCCTTATCTGACCAATTTTGTCTGAGAGACTTGTTCTACTTTGTTCTGTCATTACCCTAAACAAATTTTAATATCAAAATGCTAACATCTTATATATAGGCTGCAAACAGGTTTAAATTGGTTCAGACTTTACAGACTCAATCAAACCACGTCTGCAATTTTCTTGTAATTTTGTTTAAATTAATGCTATCAAGGTATCATCCTTCATCCAAATTTTTATATAGGCTGTTCTAATTTAATACATGTAACAAAGTTAAGCTTAAAACGGGCATGTAAGTTAATACACCATAAAAATTGGAAGCAATATCAGACTAAAATGTGCATAAGACATTACATCACAGTGGAAGCAAATCTAATATAGATATCTTAAATTGTACAAATAACAAAAGTATAACAGACATTTTGAATGTTTACATGTAAAACATTGTTAATAAACAAAGATAATGTGAAATTCAAAAATATAAAAAATGCTATGTATAACAAAGACAATACAAATGTTACAAAATAAGGCTATATATTTGACGCTATGAACTTGAGTTATAAGATAAACATTTCACTATATGTAACAAATATTATCTGAACATACAATAGTCATGTACATTTTGTAATATAATGCTGATATATACCCGGTATATACTGGTAACTACAGGTAAAATTTCTATAGTAACAGAAGATAAAATATCTAATAACAAAATGAAAACATTGAAATTGAATTTGCATTTCTATTAATTTTTTTTCTCAAAAAAGTAAATTGTTAGCATATAGGCTGCAAACTGTTTTAAATATGATCAGACTTTATGTTGGGTTACCTATCTCAATATGGGTAACAATTGACACGATATTAAATCTTAACAGTTTATAAAACTTAAAGTAAAGGGTTAAATTAAAGAAAAATTAAAATCAAGAAATTATTATTTACTTTTTCTATCTTCTATGAATCACATGAATAAGTTATTTGCCTTCTCTGTAAATATACATCTCCTGTACAAAATTAACGGAAAATGAAATCTATGTATCTTGGCAGCACATTTGTATTTATCTTATATAGATTATTGAACACTGTCTTAATTTTGGAAGTGTTAAAAGAGCTTTAAATACAAATCATCATCTAACAAAAGTAAGATTTTTGTTTTTCTATTTATTTGATGGGAATAAATCAGCTGCTTTGCTCAGTGCTGCTAGATTTTCCCCACTTGTACTCTCTTGAATTACCTCCCTTTGTACACTATGACCAAACATTGCTATCTTCTCTGCCAACAGTGCTAACCTCTTCTGTTAATGCAAAAAAGAAATGTTATACAACAGATATTATAGAAAGTAAAACTGATAAACCTCTGAAGAATTTTCTATCATATTACAAACAATAAAGTTCTGATGTGTCTGTTAACTAAGGTCATAACATTGCAAAGATACTGTATTGTTTCCATTTAATGCCCCCCCCCCTCCCAATTAGCAATTAGCCCTCTTAACCTCCCCATTTGCAGAAGAAAAAAATCTTCCCTTATATCTTTAGAATCTATAATGAAAGAACAATCCAAAAAATCTTTATATTTTTATCTAAAATTAAGCCTTTACATCATATATACGCGAATCAACGAACTTTCGACCCCCCTCCTTGAGGCCCATACCCCCCCCCCCCCCGGTCAAAAAGGCAAGAATATTTTGGACTTGTGAGAGGCTTAAAATGGTCTCAGGTCAATCTTAAGGTAAGCTGTATAAACCAACACTGAAAAGGCCTTTGACTCTGTCTCAACCCATTGAGAAGTTACAACTTTGAAATATGTTTTTTAATGTAAAAAAAATCAACGCAAACTAGTGATTCTTGGCAATGTTGAGATGTCCCCTTGTTGCCATGGTAACAAGAAATTAAAGATTGAGCATGCCCTTACAAAGGCTGTGGTCCAGTAAACATTTGTGCCAAGTTTGATGAGTATTAAAACTTGTAACAGGAGGCTTTTCAATTAAAACAGCCATTTCACAAGATGCTCATGGAGTAAAGGGTTAAAAAAAAAATCCTGTATTATATAATTGAATTGTATTTTTAATGAACATATTTTAAAGCACATTTTTATAGTTCTAATTAGTCCCCCCAACCTCCTCCCCCCCCTCCCCCCCCCCCCGAAAACTCTGGGGGTGTTTAATAGAAACAATACAGTACATTAAAATTTTTACAAAGAAAACAATGTACTTAAGATTTAACTGAAATGAAAAGTTACCTTATCATCAATTTGAACAATGCGACCTTCGACCTTTGGACAGAGATGAGTTTGCTCCTCCTCCTCTTTCTGTATACTCATCTGCCTCATGAAAGCATGAGACATTTTCTTACTCTGTCCTGGTTGACGGAAAGCCTCCGTTACTTTTGCGAGACGTGCTATATGCTCTGCATCTGTCATCAAGCTATCTCTCCTGAAAACAGAAGATTCTTCCACTTTCCCTTTATTTTTGTTGACATTCGCCCCATTGTCACTGACAGCAGTTACTGATTTGTCTTTACCATCAAAATTACCTTTAGGTTCACTCATAACTCTCTGAGCTTTGCTAATCTGAATAATTTCCTCGGAAACAGTATTTGTAACTGGTCCATCAGTGACATCGGTCCTCTGCTTCTTTTTCGGACTGCCTTCTGGTGGTTCTTGCAGAACTACTTTTTTAGGACTACTTTCAGCTGATGGTTGTAGGTCTGGTTTGATGTTTGTTAGTGGGCGGGGAGATGGTGGGGGTGATGGTGATGGTGATCGAGATGACCTTCTTTTTGATAAAAACTTGGCAACGGTTTTCTTGATTAGAAGCGTGCGTCTGTGTTAGAAGATCAAACAAAAAATACACACGTATTAGTATAATTATAAATATAATGCACTAAATACAGCAAAACCAAAATCTGAACATCTATAAATGAATCAGTATTGTGATAATAAGTACGAAAACTAAATGCTGATATTTCTGTGCAGAAAAAAATATTTTATATTTAATATATTGATCTACTTGCTTTAAATGCTAAAGTTCTAATTAACTATTTATTACTGATGTATTTATATTAAACTGTAAATACTTTAACTCATGTACATATTTCTAGCCAAGATTATCTCTAATTGCTGAAACAACGCACAAATTTCAGAGTTTTCTTTAAATATTTCATAAAACTTTTAACAAACTTCATCATGATCAAGGGTGATTTGAAAAAGATTAATTTATATACATGTATATATTGCATATGCAAAGAGACATGAAAAAGTCAGACTGAAATCAAATCAAAATATTGATCTCCATTTACTTAAATAAATCATTCTTTTAAATCTTTACTGCACTTGAAAAAGCAGCATTTAATTGCATCATCATAAAAATAGTATGTTTAAATAAATGTCTTTTTAGTCTTTTCAGAAAACAAAAACCCATGGTATTACCAAGCAAGATTGATAATGAATAATCCGAAAACAAATGGACCCCAATCCTTTTGCTGGAAAATGTTTTAGATCATTTATAAGTAACTACATTTTGATATAAAATCAAAGACATTGATCTAAACAGATCCAGATTTTATCAACATCTTTTAATGATTCATTTTGTTACAGGTCAATACCACACCAATGTCAAACTTCACTCTCTCATTTTGCCAAAAATATTTGAATAATTCTTTAACAATGATCATTTGTTTGTTGTGATATTTTCCCTTACCCTGCTGGCCATGTCAGCGTTTAGCCTTTGCCACCAGCAAAGGGCCACGCCAGCCTGTATATTACTATGCCACCAGCAAAGGGCCAGGCCAGCCTGTATATTACCATGCCACCAGCACAGGGCCAGGCCAGCTTGTATATTACCGTGCAGTCTGACCAGGCTCCATACCTTTCGTAGATAAATTTTGGTATTCGATATTAAAATCCCTATATCTTTGAATGGATTGATCCAAATTCAAAGCTGGGCAAATCCATTTTACAAATTCAGCAGGTTAAGGGTTAAATTTACATAAAAAAAAAATCTGTAGACAAGGGACACAAATGTTTTCATCTTCCTTTTTGTCTTATCTTAATGAACATTTGTGTAAGATAATTCTTTTAATGGCTTCATTTTGACTAAGTAAAGGGCAATAACTCTGATTCTTTTTTTAGTTACATCAACAGCTAAAATTATTATTATTTCCATTTACTGATTCTTTTTCTACTAGCTTCACATATTTATAATATCTTAAGATTTGATAATACATATATATATGTCCATGCTGATGGTTAGATTTTAGTTTGAATTCTTGAAACCAATAAAATATACACCAAACCTGTAACATCAATAATCAAGCAAAATCAATGAAATCATGCCAGTTTGAAATTTGAGACAAAAACAAAAGGCACAACCATATTTTATACAAGGAAAGTTCGTTTTTATATATTAAAATATATAATTATCAGGTAGGTCTATCAGATATTATAGTTTTTTTTTGTCGTTTTTAGAGATAATAAAGTACAGTACAATGTACTGATATCATGAATATGCATGAA